>NW_025894259.1:2547821-2553702 GCF_002878395.1 Capsicum annuum
GACTTAATTGTGTGTATGCTCCAAAATTGGATACTTGTTGATTGGTATTTGAACATGCTTGAAAATATTGATGTTTGAATTAAAGATGAGTGTATAAATGATTATTGAAAATTTACTTGATGAAATTGTCTCATGACTTCAAGTATACTTATAAACTTGATACATTATGTTGTATGCTTTGAGGTTGTGTAAATGTGATATTGATAATTCAAGTATATGTTGGATTGGGTACCACGCTCGTACGGATATATATATGTTGGATCGGGTACCACACCGGTATGGATATGTATATGTCGGATCGGGTGCCACGCTGGTACGGATATGTATATGTTGGATCGGGTACCACACCGGTACGAATATGTATATGTTGCATGGGTACCACGCCGATACGGATATGTATATATTGGATCGGGTACCACGCTGGTACGTATATATATATTGGATCAGGTACCACGCCGGTATGTGTATATATATATATGTTGGATCGGGTGCCACGCCGGTATAGATATGTATATGTTGGATTGGGTACCATGCTGGTATGGTACATGAACATATATTGTTCCCTGCAGGTCATGACTATTTGGGAAAAAATAAGTCCCATAGCATGTGTGTATATATTGTGTTGATTCTGTGGATGTTTATAGTATGGTTGATACTCTTTATGGTTATGTGACTTATTTGTGAGCACTGTTTGACCTGTTGTTGTTGTATTATTGATTTCTTGAATATTTGTTATGTGACAATTCCTGTCTACTTGTTATTTGATTTATGTTGTGTATATGCTATTAAATTGAGTTGGCATATGATACCTACCAGTACATAGTGGTTTGTACTGATACTACCCTATACTCATCTTTTTTTGAGTGTAGAAAGTATTCTAGAGGCTCAGACATGACCTCACCTCTAGAGTTTGATAGCAGATCTTGATCCAAGGGTGAGAACTCTGTCTCCCGGATACCATGGGTTATCTTATTTATTCTTGTCCATCTTTCGGGAAATGAAATATTCTTTATTTACTTTATTTTTTTATATCACTTTAGATATAATCTTTGTTAGTAGTTTTTATACGATGAACTTGAGGTCTTAGGAATTTTAGTAAGTAGTTTGTTTGAATTCAGAATTAATAATGATTAGTCCGGAATTATTGTTAGTATGTTGATTTTATAATAATTTCATCTTAACTTTAACTAAGTGATTGGGTAATGGTTCGGTTTAGATGGTTCTCCCACAGGAAGATTAGTATGGGTACCGCTCATGGCCATTTAGGTCGTGACAAAGTTGGTATCAGAGCCCTAGGTTCGTCGATCTCATTGTACAAGAACCTGTCTAGTTGAGTCTTGTAAAATGGTACGGAGATGTCTGTACTTTTCTTCAAGAGGCTATAAGACACTAGGAAAATTCAAATTCTTCTTTCTTACATGTTTTTACTTGAATTTAATTGGTATCTGGCGATTCCAATTAGTATCTGTTAATAAGAGCAATGTCAAGTAGAGTTCCATAGATTGGTGTGTAGGGCCCCCACACCCAATCTTCGTAGAGTTCCATAGATTGGTGTGTAGGGCCCCACACCCAATCTTTGTAAGGCTATGAGGTATGTAGAATTCATTTTTCTTTCTTTCTCTCCATCGTGTCATCCTAATCTTGGACTACTAGATTGAATCCAATTGGTATCTAGACAATTCCAATTACCATCTTAATAATTTTGAATAAAAATTTAAGAGATTTCAATTGGTATATGTTAATAAGGTCCAAAAGTTATTCTTAATTGGTAAAGACTTGTGAAAGTTATGAACTTATTGATTGCTTGTGTTTGATATTTGGCTAGACTTGTGTTGCCAGATTTTTGTCATTGCTGTGAATTATTTTTGTTCAGGGATGAAAATGAACTAAGTTGTTTTTGTTGATAAATGTGATGGAATTATTTGATTTCTTGTTATTGTGAAACTAAAAATTCTATGGTGCTTACTTATTTTTGGTACTATTATACTGATGAGAATGATGGTATGAGATTTGAGAAGAGGATATGAGAATATGATGTCAAGAAAAGATAGTGAAAAATGACATGAATAAAAGATTAAGGTGATATGAGTTTTTTGTAATGCGAGGTTATTGTTAGTGATATTGTCGATGGACCCTTATGTAGTTTGTTATTTGATATTATTTAGGGATCCTTGTGTGATCCGGCCATTGAGACCATATTTAGAATTTTTATGCAGTTCTATTATTAAAATTATAAAGGGTTCCTTGTGAGGACTAGCTAAGTGACATTATCTTTGAGTTCCTTATGTGAATGGATTCTTAATGCTTAGCAAAATAATGAGTTTTAAATAAAAGTGACTAAAACTACTAGAGGTTGTTGATACCTATGGAATTTGATCGATGACTTATCTGAAATGTGATATTGGTGATGAGACTGTCAATGACCTATAATCGATTTATTTTGTTTGGCCTTGCTTATGTGCTAGTGGTGTGGGAACCACTCTTGAGGTGATTAAGAGTTAAGTAGAGCCCATAATAAAAATATTGTTAGATAGAAATAAGAATGATTTTGTATATCTTAAATTAGTGTTAGTGATATAAGAGAGATTTGGCTTGACCATGAAGTGTTTTTCGTTGAAAAATATTGAGTTAGTGATTGTCAGGACATAACTTGTAGATGTGGATTTATGCATTAGGAAAAAATTTGAGAAGATAAATTATTATTGATTTGACCTTATGGTTGAATTATACATTTGCATGTCCCACAAAGTTGGCTGATATATGAAACTTTAAAAGGATAATAATTTCCATGATAGTGGCAATGCGAAATCAAATGACTTAGTTGCATTCAACAAAAATGTAAGGTTGATCCTGAATGGGAGAATAAATGAATTATTAAATGGCATGATTGATCTTTCCTTGAGTAATACTTAGTGGATATTTCTTGTTGAGTGGTTAAGTTATGATGATTAGATGGATATTAACAATGTTGTGGAGGATAATGTGTTGTAGGCTCTAATTTTGTGGGACCCATAAAATGGCATGTTTTTACCTCTTTTTAATCCTATTGCTTTTCCTCTCTAGTTTAGATTAGTTATAGTGTGGTTATGATGTAAGCCTATGTTTGGGATGTGGTTTTATTATTTAAAGCATGATTTGTATATTTAGCCTTATTGGGCTAGAGTGGTAGTCTTGAAATCGTAACTTGGGTAGAGTTAACTTGAGTACCTTATTTCTAGTCGAAGCTGCTATCTTAGGCTTGAATATGGCTTACTTGACATCTAGAAGATGAACTAGATACCTTAGCCTAGTTTGGGGCACAGTGTGCCTAATTATGAAAATTGAGGATTAGAAGTGGGATCGTCTGACCTACTTAGGCCTACACTTTTGTTAAGTCTTGTGGACTTAGTTGCGGATGTTAAACATAGGTGAGGCTAGTAAACCTTAGAATAAGGTTATTTCGTAAATTGGTAACTTGTATGATGTTCCGAGGTTATGGCTTTTGAGTTATAGTTATGATAATTCTTGTGGAAGAAATAATGGACCTTTAGAGATAGATATTCCTCCTAGATACGTTGTGTGGCCTATAGAGATACTATTTCCTCTTAGACTTAATGATTGGCCTATAAAGATGTTATTTCCTCTTAGATATGCAAATTGAATTAAAGAGGTGATATTCCTCGTAGTTATGACGTATGACCTATCGATATAATAGATCTTACAGGCGGTTACATGTCTATCCATGTTATGCCTATAATATGTGAGATACCTCCTATATGTGAGATGATTAGAGAGATGCTACATCTTATAAATATGATTATCGATATGAGTTTCAGATATGTATATGGGCCTAAGGTCGTGATTATGATGTTGTGACTATTTTGGATAAATTAATAGGACAAAGGATGTTTTATCATAATATTAAATATCTGAGGAGTGTTTACCAGAGTAAAGGATACTATTACAGTTTATGAATACATATATATTTGTATATACATTTTTCCAGTATGCGACGAAGAAAGATGTGGTATGTTGCTTACGACTTTATTGATTGGATACTGGTGATGGCATGCATAGATGTGGTATATTCATGAGTACTATATCGGTAATTTATGTGATTGTAGCTAAAATATGATCTTACGATTGCTCTGCCTAATTAACGGTTAAGTTATGTGGTAACTAGTTGTCTATTAGGGGACTATAGCATTTGATGACTAGGAATCTAATGTATTAGTTAATGAATCTTGGTTAGTTAAAATATAGTAGCTAGCAATGGTTAATGAATGGCTTATGGTGAGGTCGGTTCTAGCATAGGTGAAGATTAGTTGGTGTTGATGACTAAGCTCGTGATGTTGATTAGTCGATAAATGAGGAGTTGTGTGTTAATAAGGTTAGATAATAAGAGATGTTGGTAATAAGAGGTGACTAGTTAATAATTTTGAATAGTTGCTAAATGATTAACTAATGAATAGTTAAGCAAGGATTAGTTGGTGAACGATGGTTAGATAATGAATGGTGTCAGTTAATAAAAAATGGTTAGGTAACAAGTAGTAATGTGTTATCTAGTAATGATTAATGGATATAGGATGATTAGCTGATAATAATGAATGGTGGATAAATGGCGGTGTTGGTCTAGTGATGAACCTTTACTAGATGTTAGATGTGACTATTAAATAAATAGTGGTTAATTACTATTCCGTGATTAAGGATTTTGTGAAGGATAATGTTTAGGCTAACAACAAGGGATTATGTGAAGACTAGCGAACTAGTGATTCTATTATAATAAGAGTTAGTTAGCTAATAGCGAGTAGTTGGGAAGTATTGACTAGATAAATATTCTATGGTGATATGACTATTTTTTATGAGTATTTTAGTGTATGTATTCGATAATGACTATTACGATGATATGTTGATACCCAACAAGGATGGAGGATACTATTGATGATGTGTTGATATCCGACAAGGCCAAAGATTGATTACGACGATGATGGTCCTAATGAGGACAGTTATGATGAGTTGTGGTATTGTTGGTGTACTTTGCATTCATTCCTGGATGCGCACACCTATCACCAGTATGCATCTATATTTATCAGTCGGTATATGACGGTTACATATATATATATGGGTGAAGGATATGCCTTGTTTTGTTAAATACTGATTAAACTTTCTAAGTTTGGGGAGGTGGGGGTACGCATAGGCTCGGCTAGGTATTTGATTGTCTATAAGTGGAGGACAAAGGAGATTGAGTCTGTGAAGGTCAAGTAGAAGAATCGTCCTATAGAGGAGGCCACTTGTGAGACCAAAGAAAACGTGTAACAAGTATCCACATCATTTTAATGATTCAGGTAATTCTTTAGTTTCCTTTCTTGTCACTTGTTTTCCTATTCAGGGATGAACGTTTGTTTAATTGGTATCTGATGTAAACGACCCAACCCGTCGTTTATGAAATTTTCTCATCCTTTTTATTATAGATCTTCCTGTAGTTGGTGTACATGAATTATGACTCACGAGATGAGTGGTATCAATTCTTGAGATGTTCAGAAGTAATTTGAGTCATTAGTTAGATTGTTGAGTTTTAATAAATTTAAGCTTGATATTGTTCAAATTTGATCAAGATGACCTCGAACTAGTGTTTTGGTGATTCTAATTAAAGTGGAACATACTTTTTAGTCAATTTACATATTTAATCTATTTTTATGGGATTCTAAATAAATTTTGAGGATCTATGTGAAGTTTCGGGTATATTAGATGATTAATTTTTAATTAGTTGAGGGGTCAAATTGAAATTTTTTTTCTTGTTGTTTGGGACCTATGTATATGAAATAGATTTGAGTGGGAAAGATTTTTAATAAAAGTAAAAGATTATATGATAGCATCAAATAGGGTGGAGTAAGAGGAAAAG